>NW_024037374.1:3478830-3501330 GCF_015832195.1 Motacilla alba alba
CATCCACGTTGAGGTCCAACCTTGACTTCTCCACCCAATTGGCCGTTTTTACCCCAAAATGTTGGGTTTTGGTCCAACGGGGACGTTTTTATCCCAAAATTTGTCCTCTCTAAGGTCCAACGTTGACTTTTCCACCCAACACTTGACGTTTCCACCCAACACGGCATTTTTCATCCCAAAATCCATCCCCGTTGAGGTCCAACCTTGACTTCTCCACCCAACTGGCCATTTTTTACCCCAAAATTCATCCCTGCTGACCAAAATGTTGGGTTTTGGTCCAACGGGGACATTTTCACCCCAAAATCCATCCCCGTTGACGTCCAACTTTGACTTTGGGTCTTCTCCTCCCCCCAGATCGTCCGAGCCAGCCCAACCTGACGGTGACGCCCTCCAGGGTCACGGTGGAAGGGCAGCCCCTGGTCTTCTTCTGCACGGCCCCGCCCGTCGCCGCCGAGCGGAGGTTCGGGTTCTTCCAGGACGACCTCGAGGTCGCCGACCGGATCCAGGAATTTTCCGGAGCCGGCGGCGTCCGGCTGCGGGTGGAGAGGAGCGGGCAGAACCAGACCGGGAACTTCAGCTGCCGCTACGAGGAGATGACCGAGGGGCGCTGGATCGCGTCCTACCCCAGCGACGCCGTCCAGGTGGTGGTCAAAGGTGATTTTGGGGATGAAGCCATGATTTTCCGGCACGGGGATGGGCGTGGAGGCACCTTGGGGTTGGGTTTGGAGAAGGTTGAGGAGATGCCGAAGTGGGAGTGGCGAGTTGGAGTTGTTTGGTTTGGTTGGGTCATGGTTGGGTTTGGTTGGGTTTGGTTGGGTCATGGTTGAGTTTGGTTGGGTTTGGTTGGGTTTGGTTGGGTTTGGTTGGGTTTGGTTGGCTCATGGTTGGGTTTGGTTGGGTTTGGTTGGGTCATGGTTGGGTCATGGTTGGGTTTGGTTGGGTCATGGTTGGGTTTGGTTGGGTCATGGTTGGGTTTGGTTGGGTCTTGGCTGGTCATAGTTGGGTTTGGTTGGGTTGGGTCGTGGTTGGGTTTGGTCATGGTTTGGTTTGGTTTGGTCTTGGTTGGGTTTGGTTGGGTCATGTTTGGGTCATGTTTGGGACATGGTTGGGTCATGGTTGGGTTTGGTTGGGTCATGGTTGGGTCATGGTTTGGTTTGGTTGGGTCTTGGTTGGGTTTGGTTGGGTCATGGTTGGGTTGGGTTGGGTCATGGTTGGGTCATGGTTGGGTTTGGTTTGGTTGGGTGTGGTTGGCTTTGGTTGTGTCTTGGTTGGGTTGGGTTGGGTCATGGTTGGATGTGGTTGAATTTGGTTGGGTTTGGTTGGGTCATAGTTGGGTTTGGTTGGGTTTGGGTGGGTTTGATTGGGCCATGGTTGGATCATGGTTGAGTTGGGTTTGGGCCATGGTTGCGTCATGGTTGGGTTGGGTCATGGCTGGGGCATGGTTGGGTTTGGTTGCGTGTGGTTGTGCCATGGCTGGGTTTGGTGGTACTTGGGTTTGGTTTGGTTTGGTCATGGTTGGGTTGGGTCATGGTTGGGTTTGGTTGGGTGTGGTTGTACCATGGTTGGGTTTGGTTGCGTGTGGTTGTGCCATGGCTGGGTTTGGTGGTACTTGGGTTTGGTTTGGTTTGGTCATGGTTGGGTTGGGTCATGGTTGGGTTGGGTCATGGTTGGGTTTGGTTGGGTGTGGTTGGGTTTGGTTGGGTTGGGTCTTGGTTGGGTCTTGGTTGGGTCTTAGTTAAGTCATGGTTGAGTTTCGTTGGGTCATGGTTGGGTTGGGTTGGGTCTTGGTTATGTCATGGTTGAGTTTGATTGGGTTGTGTTTGGTTTGGTCTTGGTTGGGTTTTGTTGAGTTTGATTGGATTGGGTTGGGTTTGGTTGGGTTTGGTTGGGTCATGGTTGGGTCATGGTTGGATGTGGTTGAATTTGGTTAGGTTTGGTTGGGTCATGGTTGGGTTGGGTTTGGTTTGGTCTTGGTTGGGTCTTGGTTGGGTCTTAGTTAAGTCATGGTTGAGTTTCGTTGGGTCATGGTTGGGTTGGGTTGGGTTTGGTTGGGTCTTGGTTTGGTTTTGTTGAGTTTGATTGGGTTGGGTGGGGTTTGGTCATAGATGGGTTTGGTTGGGTCTTGGTTGGATTGGGTCATGGTTGGGTCATGGTTGGGTTGGGTCATGGTTGGGTTGGGTCATGGTTGGGTTTGGTTGGGTTGGGTTGTGTTTGGTTGGGTCATAGTTGGGTTTGATTGGGTCTTGGTTGGGTCATGGTTGGGTTGGGTCATGGTTGGATGTGGTTGAGTTCGGTTTGGTCATGGTTGGGTTTGGTTGAGTTTGGTTGGGTTTAGTTGGGTCATGGTTGGGTTGGGTTGGGTTTGGTTGGGTTTGGTTGGGTTTGGCTTGGTCACGACCCCACATCTCCTCCTGAAAGTCCAAAACCGAGGATTTCAAAGGTTTTCCCCCAATTTTCCCAAAATATTGAGGTTTTCAGGAGCCACTTTTAGGCCTTTTTGACCCAACCCCAACCCCAGAATCTCCCCCGGCTTGGTGGCAGCTCCAAGACCACCCAGGTGCTCCCCAAATTCCGAAAGTCTTCAAAAACCAGAATTCTGGGAAATTTGGGAGGTTCTTCTCCATCTTCTCCATTCCCACCTTCAAAACATTGAATTTTTGGGCCATTTTTAGGCTTTTTTGACCCAATCTGAGCCAAACCCAAGCAACGTCATGGTGGAACCTCTTCTACCCCCAAAAAAATCAGGATTTTGGTTAAAACTGGGTGGTTCTTCTCCATCTCCTCCATCTTCTCCATCTTCTCCATCTTCCCTATTCCCACCTTCAAAACTTGGAATTTTTGGGCCATTTTTAGGCTTTTTTGACCCAAACTGAGCCCAACCCAAGCAACGTCATGGTGGAACCTCTTCCACCCAAAAAAAATTGGAATTTTGGGGGAAAAGTGTGGTTCTTCTCCATCTTCTCCATCTTCTCCATTCCCACCTTCAAAACATTGAATTTTTGGGCCATTTTTAGGCTTTTTTTGACCCAATCCATGTCAAACCCAAGCAACGTCATGGTGGAACCTCTTCCACCCACCTTCAAAAAAAATTGGAATTTTGGGGGAAAACGAGTGGTTCTTCTCCATCTTCTCCATTCCCACCTCTAAAAGACGGGAATTCGGGGTCGTTTCCCGTCCTTTCGCCGCCCAAATTGCCAAAATCGCCGATTCCACGGATTTCCCCCCGGTTTCGGCAGATCCGAGCCCGGCGCCGCTCCTGTGGGTGGAGCCGCCCTCGGGCGTGGTGGCCGCGGGCCAGCGCCTGCGCCTGACCTGCGCCGCGCCCCGCCGCGACTTCCGGCGCCGCTTCCGCTTCTTCCGCGACGGCGCCGAGGGTGACGCCGGGCGACGCCGCCGACGACGCCGGGGACGGCTCCGAGCTGCTCTTCCCGCGGGTTTCCTGGGAATCGGCCGGGAATTTCAGCTGCCGGCTGGAGGAGGAGGTGGGCGGGGCCTGGGTGGAGGCTCCGCCCAGCCAGGGCGTGGCCGTGGTGGTCATGGGTAGGTGGGGGATTTTGGGGGGAAAAGCGGCGGGATTGGGGAAAAAGGAGGGTGGGCGCCATCTTGGGATTCGTTGGGTTTGGCCACGCCCACGCAAAATGGCTGCTCCCACCCGACTGGCCACGCCCACTGCCATGGCCGCACCCAGCCCATTGGCCACAACCCAATTGACCGCACCAAATTAGCCACACCCACTCCAATGACCACACCCATCAAAATGGCCGCACCCTCCCATTGGTCACACCAGAATTGACCACACCCATCAAATTAGCCACACCCACTCCAATGACCACACTCAAAATGGCCACACCCTCCTATTGGCCACGCCCTGTGTGACCACACCCATCAAAATGGCCACACCCACACCACTGACCATACCCAAAATGGCCACACCCTCCCATTGGCCACACCAGAATTGACCACGCCCATCAAAACGGCCACACCCACTCCAATGACCACACCCCCAAATGGCCACACCCTCCCATTGGCCACACCCTGCTTGAACACACCCATCAGATTAGCCACACCCACACAAATGACCACACCCCCAAATGGCCGCACCCACCCATTGGCAAAACCCTGCTTGACCACACCCATCAAATTAGCCACACCCACACCAATGGCCACACCCAAAAAGGCCACACCCATGCCAATGACCACACCCCAAATGACCACGGCCATCAAATGGCCACACCCCTCACATTGACCACTCCTCTTCCCATTGGCCACGCCTCCACATTGACCACACCCACCCCAATGACACCACTGATGACCACACCCTCAATGACCACACCCATCCCATTGATCATGCCCTCATATTGACCACACCCACCCCATTGACCACACCCATCCTCAAAAAACCACACCCACCACAGTGGCCACGCCCCTGCCATTGACCACACCCACAACAGTGGCCACGCCCCTCTCTCACTGACAGCACCCACATTTGCCACGCCCCTCGCTCATTGACCACACCCGTCCCACTGACCACGCCCCAAAAATGGCCACACCCCCACTGACCACACCCCCTGACCACACCCGCTGACCCAGGGTCGGTTTTTAGGGGTAATTTTTGGGGTTTTTTTGGGGCAGTTTTGGGGTTTTTGGGGTGTTTGCTGACTCGGGGATTTTTTTTTGGAGATTTTTGGGGTTTTTTGGGGTGTTTTTTGGGGGGTTTTTGTGAAATTCGCTGACCCAGAGATTTATTTTGGGGTGATTTTTGGGATTTTTCGGGTTTTTGCTGACCCAGGGTTTTTTTTTTGGGTTTGGTTTTGGGGTTTTTGGGTATTTGTTGGCCCTGGGATTATTATTTTGGGGTTTTTGTGGAATTCGCTGACTCATGGTTTTTTTTGGGGTGATTTTTTTGGTTTTTGGGGTATTTGCTGACCCTGGGTTTTTTTTGGGGTGGTTTCGGGGAATTTTGGGTATTTGTTGACTCTGGGATTGTTTTTTTGAGGTGCTTTTGGGGTTTTTGTGGACTTCGCTGACCCAGGGTTTTTTTGGGGGTGATTTTTGGGGTTTTTGGGGTGTTCGCTGACCCAGAGGTTTTTTTGGGGTGAAATTTGGGGGTTTTTGTGGAATTCGCTGACTCAGGGTTTTTTTGGGGGATGCTTTTGGGGTTTTTGGAGTATTTGCTGACCCAGAGATTTATTTTGGGGTGGTTTTGGAGTTTTTGGGTATTTGCTGACCCTGGGATCGTTTTTTTTGGGGCGCTTTTGGGGTTTTTGTGGAATTCGCTGACTCAGGTTTTTTTTGGGGGTGATTTTTGGGGTTCGTAGGAGCTTTGCTGACCCTCGGGGGTTTTTTTGGGGTGGTTTTGGGGTTTTGGGATATTCCCTGACCCCAGGGTTATTTCTTTGGGGTGGTTTTGGGGTTTTTGGGTATTTGTTGACTGGTTTTGGGGTGGTTTTTATGGTTTTTGGGGTAGATTTGGTTTTTTGGGGGTATTCACCGACCATGGGCTTTTTTGGGGTGGTTTTGGGTTTTTTGGGGTGTATTCACTGACCCAGGGGTTAATTTTGGGGTGATCTGTGGGATTTTGGGGGTATTTGCTGACCATGGGGGTTTTTGGGGTTGGTTTTGGGTTTTTGGGGTATTTACAGACCCATGGGGTTGTTTTGGGGGCGGTTTTGGGCTTTTTGTGGAATTCGCTGACTCGGGGTTTTTTTTGGTGGTGGTTTTGGGGTTTTTGGGGGATTTGTGGACCCTGGGGTTTTTTTGGGGTGGTTTTGTGGTTTTTGTGGACTTCGCTGACCCAGGGTTTTTTGGGGGTGATTTTTGGGGGTTTTGGGGTATTCGCTGACCCAGGGGTTTCTTTTGGGGTGGTTTTGTGTTTTTTTGTGGAATTTGCTGACTCAGGGTTTTTTGGGGTGGTTTCGGGGTTTTTTTGGGTATTTGCTGACCCTGGGATCGTTTTTTTGGGGCGGTTTTGGGGTTTTTGTGGAATTCGCTGCCTCAGGGTTTTTTTGGGGGTGATTTTTGGGGTTCGTAGGAGCTTTGCTGACCCTCGGGGTTTTTTTGGGGTGGTTTTGGGGTTTTGGGATATTCCCTGACCCCAGGGTTATTTCTTTGGGGTGGTTTTGGGGTTTTTGGTTATTTGTTGACCCTGGGGCTGGTTTTGGGGTGGTTTTTGGGGTAGATTTGGTTTTTTGGGGGTATTCACTGACCATGGGCTTTTTTGGGGTGGTTTTGGGTTTTTTGGGGTGTATTCACTGACCCAGGTGTTAATTTTGGGGTGATCTGTGGGATTTTGGGGGTATTTGCTGACCATGGGGGTTTTTGGGGTTGGTTTTGGGTTTTTGGGGTATTTACAGACCCATGGGGTGGTTTTGGGGGTGGTTTTTGGGCTTTTTGGGGTCTTGGGGTTTTTAGTGGCCCACGGTTTTTTTGGGGAGTGGTTTTGGGTTTGGGGTGTTTCCTGATCTAGGGGTTTATTTTGGGGTGTTTTTGGAGTTTTTGGGGTTTTTGGGGTATTTGCTGACTGGGTTTTTTTGGGGTGGTTTCGGGGAATTTTGGGTATTTGTTGACTCTGGGATTGTTTTTTTGAGGTGGTTTTGGGTTTTTTGTGGAATTCGCTGCCTCATGGTTTTTTTGGGGGTGATTTTTTTGGTTTTTGGGGTATTTGCTGACCCAGGGTTTTTTTTGGGGTGGTTTCGGGGATTTTTGGGTATTTGTTGACCCTGGGGTCTTTTTTTTTTGGGTGGTTTTGGTGTTTTTGGGGAATTCGCTGACTCAGCTTTTTTTTTGGGGGTGGTTTTCGGCTTTTTGGGGCATTCCTTGACCATGGGATTTTTTTGGGGTGATTTTTGGGGTTTTGAGGGTATTTGCTGACCCCGGGGGGTTATTTTGGGGTGGTTTTGGGGTTTTTGGGGTATTTTCTGACCCAGTGTTTTTTTTGTTTTTTTTTTTTTGAGGGGATTTCCCGCCCCCAGCTCAGTTCGACTTCCTCCCATTGGTCATCGGTGGCGTCGTGGGCGTGGCCTTGCTGCTCCTGGTGATCCTATTGGCTACTTGGCTGTGCCGGAGGAGGAGGGGTCAGTGGGGGGGAGGGGAGGAGTTGGACCCCAAATTGTCCCCAAATTGTCCCCAAATCGTCCCCAAATCTCCCATTTTAACCCCAAAATTCCCCTGATCAGGCCAAAAGTAGAAAATGTTGCCCTCAAATCGCCGATTTTAACCCAAATTTCTCTATTTTAGTCCCAAATTTTTCTATTTTGACCCCAATTTCCCCACTTGAATCCCAAATTCCCCATTTGATCCCCAAATCGACCCAATTTTCCCATTTTAACCCAAATTTCTGCATTTTAGTCCAAAAAACACCCTTTTGCCCCCAGAAGTCCAATTTTGACCCAAGTTTTCATAATTTTACTTCAGAATTGACTCTTTTGCCCCAAATTTCCCATTTTTGACCCCAAAATTGTCGCCAAAGCACCCGTTTGAACCCAAACTTCTCCAGTTTTGGCCCAAAATGGGCCCCTCTGCCCCTAAATTGCCCCTTTTGATCCCAAAATCATCCCCAAATCTCCCATTTTTACTCAAATTCCGCAAATTTACACCAAAACCGTCCCATTCAGCCCCAAAAATTGGCCATTTAGCCCCTAATTACGCATTTTGGCGCCTCAAAATTTCCTGGAAATCGTAAATTTAACCCAGATCGGTCAAATTTACCCCAGAATCGGCCATTTTGGCCCCAGGTTGGCCATTTTGGCCCCATTTTGACCTAATTTTCCCCTTTTCCATCCAAAAGTTAACATTTTTGCCCTCAAAATTTCCCATTTTGACCCCAAATTTCCCATTTTAGCCCAAAATTAAACATTTTTTTCTCCCCAAAATTGCCCATTCCCCCCCCTCCAATTTTCCTCTTTGCACAAAAAATTGGCCGTTTTGCCCCGGATTGCCCAGTCTGACCCCAGATTTGCCCTTTCTCTCCCAAAACCGCCGATTTGACCCTAAATTCACCAAAATTGCCAAATTTCTCGCCACAAACCCCATTTTGCCCTAACCTCCCCCTTTTAACACCAAAACTGAGCTCTCCTCACCCCCAATTTCTCATTTTTGACTAAAATTTGCAGGTTTTGCCCCAAAATTTGCCCATCTGCCCCCAAACGGCCCGTTTTGACCCCAAAATCCCCCATTTCGATCCCAAAATTCCCCGTTTCCCCCAAATCCTGACATTTCCCCCCAAAATTCCCACATTTCCCCCAAAATCCCCATATTTCCCCCAAAATTCCCATTTTCACGCCAAATTTCCCCTTTTCCTCCCAACCCAGATTCTCCCTCTCCCAGACTCCCAATTTTCAACCCCAAGTCGCCCCAAAATTTGCCTTTTTACCCTCAAATCCCTCATTTTCGCCCCAAATTCTCTATTTCGAGCCCAGAACTTTGATTTATGCCGCCAAAAACCCCTCATTTTACCCCCAAAACTTTGATTTTCCCCCCAAAAATCACCACATTTCTTCCAAATTTCCCCTTTTCCCCCCAAAATGTTTGCATTTTGTCCCCAAACCACCTCAAAAATTCCCAATTCGGCTCCTAAAATCTCCTTTTTCACCCCCAAAATCCTCAATCCCCTCCATATCCTTTTTCCCGCCCCCAAATCGCTCTTTTCCCCCCCAAATGGCTCCTTTTGCCCAAAATGTTGGTTTTTCACCCCAATCCAGGGGGTTCCCGCTGGCGGGGGCTGAGCCCCGGCGACGACACCGGGACCCTCCGCATGGGGGACCTCGATGTGGCCACCTGAGCCAGGCCACGCCCACCAAGATGGCTGCCGGTGCGCCCAGACCTCACCCCCAAGATGGCCGACAACATGGAGATCACACCCCCACATCCTGATCAAACCACGCCCCCAAGATGGCCGACAACATGGAGATCACACCCCCACATCCTGATCAAACCACGCCCCCAAGATGGCTGACAAAATGGAGATCGCACCCCCAAATCCTGATCAAACCACGCCCCCAAGATGGCCGACAACATGGAGATCACACCCCCACATCCTGATCAAACCACGCCCCCAAGATGGCTGACAACATGGAGATCGCACCCCCAAATCCTGATCAAACCACGCCCCCAAGATGGCTGACAAAATGGAGATCGCACTGCCAAATCCTGATCAAACCACGCCCCCAAGATGGCTGACAACATGGAGATCGCACCCCCAAATCCTGATCAAACCACGCCCCCAAGATGGCCGACAAGATGGAGATCACACCCCCAAATCCTGATCAAACCACGCCCCCAAGATGGCCGACAAAATGGAGATCGCACCCCCAAATCCTGATCAAACCACGCCCCCAAGATGGCCGACAACATGGAGATCGCACCCCCAAATCCTGATCAAACCACGCCCCCAAGATGGCCGACAAGATGGAGATCGCACCCCCAAATCCTGATCAAACCACGCCCCCAAGATGGCTGACAAGATGGAGATCGAACCCCCAAATCCTGATCAAACCACGCCCCCAAGATGGCCGACAACTTGCAGACCACGCCCACAAATGGCATCAAGACCACGCCCCCAATATGGCTGACAACTGACAGAGCACACCCCCAGCTGATGCTAAGGCCACGCCCCAAGATGGCTGATGACTCGCAGGCCACTCCCCCAATTATGGCATGACCACGCCCCCCTGATGGACGACAGCTTGCATGTCACGCCCCCAAAATGGCATCCAGGCCACGCCCCCAAACGGCAGAGAAAATAAAGGCCACACCTCCAAGATGGCCACAGATGTTGAGGCCCCGCCTCCAAAATGGCGGCAGTGGGTGGGGCCGGGCCAAGGCAGCCAATGGGAATTGGTGGATCCGATAGTGCTGTGTCCTGATTGGTCTGTTTGGATTTGGGGGCTATTTATGCAAATCAGATGCTAATGAGGGGGTGAAGACGGTCTATTGCAGGGGTCCTAGGGTGGTTGGGGGGTTTTTATGCAAATGAGATGCTAATGAGGGGTGTGGGAGAATCCTTGGAGGTGTTCTGGGGATTTCGTGTGCATTAAGGCCTTCTTATGCAAATGAGATGTTAATGAGGGCTCTGGGAGAGTTCTCTGTGGGGGTTGAGAATATCAAGGGCTCCTTATGCAAATGAGATGCTAATGAGCGGCACAGCACAGTTACTTGATGGGTCCTGGGGGTATTTTGGGGGCTGTTAAGAAACATTTATGCAAATGAGATGCAAATAAGGACCACAGGCAGGTTCTCTGTGGGGGTGTTTGGGGGAGAAAATTAATGGGTTCTTATGCAAATGGGATGCTAATGAGGGGCTGTAGACTGTCTCAGCAGGGGTCCTTGAGGAGATTTGGGGAATATTTATGCTAATGAGATGCTAATGAGGGAGGTGGTGGCGTTGTCTGTGGCAGTTGAGTATATTACGGGATTCTTATGCAAATGAGATGCTAATGAGTGGCACAGCACAGTTACTTGATGGGTCCTGGAGGTATTTGGGGGCTGTTAGGAAACATTTATGCAAATGAGATGCAAATAAGGACCACAGGCAGGTTCTCTGTGGGGGTGTTTGGGGGAGGAAATTAATGGGTCCTTATGCAAATTATATGCTAATGAGGGCCATAGGACAGTTACTTGAAAGGTCCTGGGGGTGTCTGGGCTGTGTTTATGCAAATGATATGCAAATTCGGGCGGCAGGCGGGATCTGTGAGGGGGCGTTTGGGGGAGGGAATGACGGGGTTCTTATGCAAATTATATGCTAATGAGGGGATCGATCAGGGTGGGGCTGGGACCGGTGGGTGCCGGGAGGAGCCGGAACTGGGAACGAACGACGGGATCCACCGGGGGGGGGTGGGATCCGAGGGATCCAATGGGATCCGCTGGGTTTGGGGTGTCTGGAGCCAGGAATTCCGGGATCCACTGGATCCAATGGGATCCACCGCGATTGGGGTGTCTGGAGCCAGGAATTCCGGGATCCACCGGATCCAATGGGATCCACCGCGATTGGGGTGCCTGGAGCCGGGATCCGCTGGGATGGGATCCACGGGATCCACTGGGATCCGCTGGGTTTGGGGGATCTGGAGCCAGGAATTCCGGGATCCACCGCGATTGGGGTGTCTGGAGCCGGGATCCGCTGGGATGGGATCCACTGGGATCCACTGGGATCCGCTGGGTTTGGGGTGTCTGGAGCCGGGATCCGCTGGGATGGGATCCACTGGGATCCGCTGGGTTTGGGGTGTCTGGAGCCAGGAATTCCGGGATCCACCGCGATTGGGGTGCCTGGAGCCGGGATCCGCTGGGATGGGATCCACTGGATCCAATGGGATCCGCCGGGTTTGGGGGATGTGGAGCCGGGATCCGCTGGGATGGGATCCACTGGATCCACTGGGATCCGCTGGGTTTGGGGGATCTGGAGCCAGGAATTCCGGGATCCACTGGATCCAATGGGATCCACCGCGATTGGGGTGCCTGGAGGAGGGATCCGCTGGGATGGGATCCACGGGATCCGCTGGGATCCGCTGGGTTTGGGGGATCTGGAGCCAGGAATTCCGGGATCCACTGGATCCAATGGGATCCACAGCATCCACGATCTGCCAGGTTTTGGGGTCCTGGAGCTGGGAATTCCAGGATCCACTGGATCCAATGGGATCTGCCAGGTTTGGGGTGCCTGGAGCTGGGATCTGCTGGGATGGGATCCACGGGATCCACTGGGATCCGCCAGGTTTGGGGTGCCTGGAGCCGGGATCTGCTGGCATGGGACCCACCAGGTTTGGGGTGCCTGGAGCCGGGAACTCCGGATCCACTGGATCAGTGATCAGCTGGGTTTGGGGTGCCTGGAACCGGGATCTGCTGGGGTGGGATCCATTGGATCCGGGATCTGCTGGGTTTGGGGTGCCTGGAGCCGGGATCCGCTGGGATGGGATCCACTGGATCCAATGGGATCTGCCGGGTTTGGGGGATCCAGAGCCAGGAATTCCGGGATCCACTGGATCCAATGGGATCCACCGCGATTGGGGTGTCTGGAGCCGGGATCCGCTGGGATGGGATCCACTGGATCCACTGGGATCCGCTGGGTTTGGGGGACCTGGAGCCAGGAATTCCGGGATCCACTGGATCCAATGGGATCCGCCGCGATTGGGGTGTCTGGAGCCGGGATCCACTGGGATGGGATCCACTGGATCCACTGGGATCCGCCGGGTTTGGGGATCTGGAGCCGGGATCCGCTGGGATGGGATCCACTGGGATCCACTGGGATCCGCTGGGTTTGGGGGATCCGGAGCCAGGAATTCCGGGATCCACCGCGATTGGGGTGTCTGGAGCCGGGATCCGCTGGGATGGGATCCACTGGATCCAATGGGATCCACATCATCCACGATCCGCCAGGTTTTGGGGTCCTGGAGCTGGGAATTCCAGGATCCACTGGATCCAATGGGATCCGCCAGGTCTGGGGTGCCTGGAGCCGGGAACTCCGGATCCACTGGATCAGTGATCAGCTGGGTTTGGGGTGCCTGGAACCGGGATCTGCTGGGGTGGGATGCACTGGATCCGGGATCTGCTGGGTTTGGGGTGCCTGGAGCCGGGATCTGCTGGGATGAGATCCAGTGGATCCAATGGGATCTGCCGGGTTTGGGGGATCCAGAGCCAGGAATTCCGGGATCCACTGGATCCAATGGGATCCACCGCGATTGGGGTGTCTGGAGCTGGGATCCGCTGGGATGGGATCCACTGGATCCACCGGGATCCGCTGGGTTTGGGGGATCCGGAGCCAGGAATTCCGGGATCCACTGGATCCACTGGGATCCACAGTGATTGGGGTGTCTGGAGCCGGGATCCACTGGGATGGGATCCACTGGATCCACTGGGATCCGCTGGGTTTGGGGGATCTGGAGCCAGGAATTCCGGGATCCACTGGATCCAACAGGATCCGCCGCGATTGGGGTGTCCGGAGCCGGGATCCGCTGGGATGGGATCCACTGGATCCAATGGGATCCGCTGGGTTTGGGGGATCTGGAGCCAGGAATTCCGGGATCCACTGGATCCACTGGGATCCACCACGATTGGGGTGTCTGGAGCCGGGATCCGCTGGGATGGGATCCACTGGATCCAATGGGATCCACCGCGATTGGGGTGTCTGGAGCCGGGATCCGCTGGGATGGGATCCACGGGATCCACTGGGATCCGCTGGGTTTGGGGGATCTGGAGCCAGGAATTCCGGGATCCACTGGATCCAATGGGATCCGCCGCGATTGGGGTGTCTGGAGCCGGGATCCGCTGGGATGGGATCCACTGGATCCACTGGGATCCGCCGGGTTTGGGGTGTCTGGAGCCAGGAATTCCGGGATCCACCGCGATTGGGGTGTCTGGAGCCGGGATCCGCTGGGATGGGATCCACTGGATCCAATGGGATCCACCGCGATTGGGGTGTCTGGAGCCGGGATCCGCTGGGATGGGATCCACGGGATCCACTGGGATCCGCTGGGTTTGGGGGATCTGGAGCCAGGAATTCCGGGATCCACTGGATCCAATGGGATCCGCCGCGATTGGGGTGTCTGGAGCCGGGATCCGCTGGGATGGGATCCACTGGATCCACTGGGATCCGCCGGGTTTGGGGTGTCTGGAGCCAGGAATTCCGGGATCCACCGCGATTGGGGTGTCTGGAGCCGGGATCCGCTGGGATGGGATCCACTGGATCCACTGGGATCCACAGCATCCACGATCCGCCAGGTTTGGGGGTCCTGGAGCTGGGAATTCCAGGATCCACTGGATCCAATGGGATCTGCCAGGTCTGGGGTGCCTGGAGCCGGGAACTCCGGATCCACTGGATCAGTGATCAGCTGGGTTTGGGGTGCCTGGAACCGGGATCTGCTGGGGTGGGATCCATTGGATCCGGGATCCACCAGGTTTGGGGTGCCTGGAACCGGGATCTGCTGGGATGGGATCCACTGGATCCAATGGGATCCACCAGATTTGGGGTGCCTGGAGCCGGGAACTCCGGATCCACTGGATCAGTGATCAGCTGGGTTTGGGGTGCCTGGAACCAGGATCTGCTGGGGTGGGATGCACTGGATCCGGGATCTGCTGGGTTTGGGGTGCCTGGAGCACGGATCTGCTGGGATGGGATCCACTGGATCCGGGATCCGCTGGGTTTGGGGTGCCTGGAGCCGGGATCTGCTGGGGTGGGATGCACTGGATCCGGGATCTGCTGGGTTTGGGGTGCCTGGAGCCGGGATCTGCTGGGATGAGATCCACTGGATCCGGGATCCGCTGGGTTTGGGGGTCCTGGAGCTGGGAACTCCGGATCCACTGGATCGGGGATCTGCCGGGTTTGGGGTGCCTGGACCTGGGATCTCCTGGGACTTGGATCAACAGGGTCCGCTGGGATCTGCTGGGATGGGATCAACAGGATCCACTGGAATCTGCAGGATCCGGGATCCGCTGGGTTTGGGGGTCCTGGAGCTGGGACGTGATCCACTGGATCCGGGTTTGGGTGTTCTGGACCCGGGAACTCCGGGATCCAGTGGATCCTCCAGGTTTGGGGGTTATGGAACTGGGATCTGCTGGGATGGGATCCAATGGATCTGGGATCTGCTGGGCTTGGGGTTTCTGGAAGGGGCATCCACTGGGATGGGATCTGCTGGGATGGGATCTGCTGGGTTTGGGGTGTCTAGAACTGGGATCTGTGGGACTGGGACCAACAGGATCTGCTGGGATCTGCTGGATCAGGGATCTGCTGGCTTTGGGTTTCCTGGGTCAGGGATCCACTGGGGCTGGGATTTGCCAGGTCCGGGATCTGCCGGGTTTGGGGGTTCTGGAGCTGGGAACTCCGGGATCCACTGGGGCTGGGATCTGCCGGATCAGGGATCAGTGGATGCAGGGATGATCCCAAGCTGGGATCTCTGGATCTGGGATCTCTGGGGTCTGCTGGATCTGGGATCTGCGGCTGCAGCGATGATCCCAAACTGGGATCTCTGGGATCTGCTGGGCCTGGGATCCACGGCAGCTGGGGCTGGGATCTGCTGGATCCGGGATTTGCCAACTTCGGGGGGTTCTCGATCAGGGTTCTGCTGGGTTTGGGGTGTCTGGCACTGGGATCCACTGGGATGGGATCTGCTGGAATCTGGGATCCGCTGGGACTGGGATCTGCCGGCTTTGGGGCTTCGGGAGCTGGGATCTCCGGGGTCCGCTGGATCCGAGAGCCATCAAGGTCAGGAGGTTGGGATCTGCTGGGATGGGATCTGCTGGGCTTGGGACTTTGGGGTCAGGGATCTGATGGATCTGGGATCTGCCGGATCCGGGATCTGCCGCGTTTGGGGTTTCCAGGTCAGGGATCTGCTGGGCTGGGATCCACCGGGGCTGGGATCTGTCGGTTTTGGGATCTGCCAGGTTTGATGTTTCCGAGTCAGGGATCTGCTGGGATGGGATCCACCGGGGCCGGGATCTGCAGGATCAGGGGGTCAGTGGATGCAGGGACGATCCTAAGCTGGGATCTCCGGGATCTGCTGGGCTCGGAATCTGGTTTTGACCCAGGATCTCCTGCAGCTGGGAAATGCCAGGCTGGGATCCGCTGGATCTGGGAGCCACCCAGCCTGGGATCTGCTGGGCCCGGAGCTGCCACGCCGGGATCGACTGGACCTGGGATTAACAGCTGCTGGGGCTGGGATCTGCTGGGATGGAGATCTGCTGGGATCCAGGATCTGCTGGGATCCGGGATCCATTGGATCTGGGATCAGCTGGGGCTGGGATGATCTGGGACTGGAATATCTGGAATCAGGGATCTCCTGGAGCCGGGATCCACTGGAGCTGGGGCAGTCGCTCTGTGGGGATCTGGGCATGGGATATGCCAGAACCCACCGGATCTGGGATCTGCCGGGGCTGGGATCCACTGGGGCTGGGATAGGTGAGACTGGGATCTGCTGGGACCCACCGGATCTGGGATCTGCTGGGACCAGGATCTTCTGGCCCTGGGATTGGCTGGACTGGGATCAGCTGGGCTGGGGATCTGCTGGGACTGGGATCCACTGGCTCTGGGATCAGCTGGGGCTGGGATTGGCTGGGGCTGGGATGATCTGGGATCCGGGATCTCCCGGAGCTGGGGCAGTCACTCTGTGGGGATCTGAGCATGGGATCTGCCGGGGCTGGGATCCACTGGGGCTGGGATAGGTGAGACTGGGATTTGTCGGGACCCACTGGATCTGGGATCTGCCGGGGCTGGGATCTTCCAGGAACAGGATCTTCTGGCCCTGGGATCTGCTGGCCCTGGGATTGGCTGGGGCTGGGATCAGCTGGGGCTGGGACGAGCCGGAACAGGAATATCTGGGATCTGCCAAGGCTGGGATCTGCAGTTCCATGACCCAGCGGATCCGGGATCTACCGGAGCCAGGAACGGAAGCTCCGGGATCTACTGGGGCTGGGATCTGTGGGGGTTGGGATCTGCTGGGACCAGGATCTTCTGGCCCTGGGATTGGCTGGGGATGGGATCAGCTGGGCCTGGGATTGGCTGGGACTTGAATATCTGGGATCCAGGATCTCCCTGAGCTGGGATCCAATGGAGCTGGGGCAGTCGCTCTGTGGGGATCTGAGCATGGGATCTGCCGGGGCTGGGATCCACTGGGGCTGGGATAGGTGAGACTGGGATCTGCTGGGACCCACCAGATCCGGGATCTGCTGGGGCTGGGATCTGCTGGGACCAGGATCTTCTGGCCCTGGGATTGGCTGGGGATGGGATCAGCTGGGCCTGGGATTGGCTGGGACTTGACTATCTGGGATCCGGGATCTCCCTGAGCTGGGATCCAATGGAGCTGGGGCAGTCGCTCAGTGGGGATCTGAGCATGGGATCTGCCGGGGCTGGGATCCACTGGGGTTGGGATAGGCGAGACTGGGATCTGCTGGGACCCACCGGATCCGGGATCTGCCGGGGCTGGGATCCACTGGGGCTGGGATAGGTGAGACTGGGATCTCCTGGGACCCACCGGATCTGGGATCTGCCGGGGCTGGGATCCACTGGGATTGGGATAGGTGAGACTGGGATCTGCGGGACCCACCGGATCCGGGATCTGCCGGGGCTGGGATCTGCTGGGACCAGGATCTTCTGGCCCTGGGATCTGCTGGCCCTGGGATTGGCTGGGGCTGGGATCTGCCGGGGCTGGGACGAGCTGGAACAGGAATCTCTGGGATCTGCCAAGGCTGGGATGTGGAGCTCCGGGACCCAGCAGATCCGGGATCTACCGGAGCCAGGAACGGAAGCTCCAGGATCTACTGGGATCTGTGGGGGTTGGGATCTGCTGGGACCAGGATCTTCTGGCCCTGGGATTGGCTGGGGATGGGATCAGCTGGGCCTGGGATTGGCTGGGACTTGAATATCTGGGATCCGGGATCTCCCTGAGCTGGGATCCAATGGAGCTGGGGCAGTCGCTCAGTGGGGATCTGAGCATGGGATCTGCCGGGGCTGGGATCCACTGGGGTTGGGATAGGTGAGACTGGGATCTGCGGGACCCACCGGATCCGGGATCTGCCGGGGCTGGGATCCACTGGGATTGGGATAGGTGAGACTGGGATTTGTTGGGACCCACCGGATCCAGGATCTGCCGGGGCTGGGATCTTCCAGGACACGGATCTTCTGGCCCTGGGATCTGCTGGCCCTGGGATTGGCTGGGGCTGGGATCAGCTGGGGCTGGGACGAGCCGGAACAGGAATATCTGGGATCTGCCAAGGCTGGGATCTGCAGTTCCATGACCCAGCGGATCCGGGATCTACCGGAGCCAGGAACGGAAGCTCTGGGATCTACTGGGGCTGGGATCTGCTGGGGTTGGGACAGGTGGAACTGGGATTGGCTGAGACCCACTGAATCCGGGATCTACCAGAACCAAGACCCGAGGCTCTGGGATCTGCTGGTCCTGGGATCCACAGGCGCCGGGCTGAGCTGGAACGGGAATCTCTGGGATCTGGGATCTGCCGAGGCCGGGATCTGCAGCTCCACGACCCACTGGATCTGGAACCCAGCGGAGCCGGGAACTGAAGCTCTGGGATCTGCCAGACCTGGGATCCACGGGATCCAGGATCGAAAGCCCCCAGGACTGGCTGGAACGGGAATCCCGGGGGTCTGCCAGGGCCGGGATCCGCCGGCAGATTTTGTGCCGGGAGCAGCCCTTGGACATTTGGGATTTTGGAGGCCAAAAAATCCCGATTTTTTTAAAGGTGTTTTGGGGTGGGTTTGGATGTTTGGGGTGTTTTGGGGGTTTTGGGGTTTTTTGGGGGGGTGTTTTTGGCTGTTTTGGGGTGGTTTTGGGTGTTTTGGGGTGTTCTTGGGTGGGTTTGGGTGGTTTTGGGTGGTTTTGGGTGTTTGGGGTGGTTTTCGGTGGTTCTGGGTGTTTTTTGGGTGTTTTGGGGTGTTTTGGGGTGGTTTTGGGTGTTTGGGGTGATTTTCGGTGGTTTTGGGCGTTTTTGGGGTGTTTTGGGCGTTTTTGGGGTGTTTTGGGGTGGTGTTGGTTTTTTGGGGTGTTTGGGGTGTTTTGGGGTGTTTTTTGGTTGTTTTGGGTGTTTCGGCGTGTTTTTGGGTGTTTTTGGGTGTTTTGGGTGGTTTGGGGTGTTTTTGGGGTGGTTTTAGGTGTTTTGGGTGTTTTGGGTGTTTTGGGGTGTTTTGGGGTGGCTTTGGGTGTTGAGTGTTTTGGGTGTTTTGGGTGTTTTGGGGTGTTTTGGGCTGGTTTTGGGTGTTTTGGGTGGTTTTGGGTGTATTTGGGTGTATTTGGGTGTTTTGGGGTGGTTTTGGGTGGTTTTGGGTGTTTGGGGTGATTTTCAGTGGTTTTGGGCGTTTTTGGGGTGTTTTGGGCGTTTTTGGGGTGTTTTGGGGTGGTGTTGGTTTTTTGGGGTGTTTTGGGGTGGTTTTGGGTGTTTTGGTGGTTTTTGGGGTGTTTGGGGTGTTTTGGGGTGTTTTTTGGTTGTTTTGGGTGTTTCGGCGTGTTTTTGGGTGTTTTTGGGTGTTTTGGGTGGTTTGGGGTGTTTTGGGCGTGTTTTAGGTGTTTTGGGTGTTTTGGGTGTTTTGGGGTGTTTTGGGGTGGCTTTGGGTGTTGAGTGTTTTGGGTGTTTTGGGTGTTTTGGGGTGTTTTGGGGTGTTTTGGGTGTTTTGGGTGGTTTTGGGTGTATTTGGGTGTTTTGGGGTGTTTTGAGGTGTTTTGGGTGTTTTGGGGTGTTTTTGGGGTGTGTTTTGGGTGTTTTGGGGTGTTTTTGGGGTGTGTTTTGGGTTTTTTGGGGTGTTGTTGGGTGTTTTGGGGTGTTTTTTTGGTTGTTTTGGGTGTTTTGGGGTGTTTTGGACGTTTTGGGTATTTTGAGTGGTTTTGTGTATATTTGGGGTGTTTTTGGGGGTTTGGGGATGGTTTTTTGGCGGTTTTGGGTGTTTTGGGGGGTGTTTGAGGTGTTTTGAGGTGTTTTGGGTGGTTTGGGGTGTTTTTGGGGTGTTTTTGGGGTGTTTTTGGGTGTTTTTGGGTGTGGAGAAGGATGGATTTCAACACGTGCAGGAAAAACACCGAGCCCAGGGGTTTGGGAAGAAGGTCAGAGGTGGCTTCCGTAGGAGGGAACGTCTGGCTCGGGAAAGCCGTTGGATATTCGGGATTTTGGAGGTGGAGCCTCAATGTTCTCCCAAAATTTTCACAGCCACCCCATTGACCCCTTACAAGAACCCCCCAAATTTTTGCAGCCAGTCACAAAAATCCCAAATTTTCGCAGCGACGCCATTGACCCCTTAAAAAAAATCCCAAATTTTCACAGCCAATCCCAAACCCCAAATTTTCGCAGCCGCCCCATCGGCCCCTCACAAAACCCCCAAATCTTCACAGCCAATCACAAAATCCCAAATTTCTGCAGCCAATCAAAAAACCCCCAAAATTTTTGCAGCCGCCACATCGACCCCTCACAAAACCCCCAAATTTTTGGCAGCCAATCACAAAACCCCCAAACTTTCACAGCCAATCAAAAATACCCCACAATTTTCCCAGAATCCCCATCAACCCTACACAAAAGCCCAAATTTTCACAGCCAATCACAAAACCCCCAAATTTTCACAGCCACTCCATCAACCCTTCACAAAACCCCCAAATTTTCACGGCCAATCACCAAACCCCCAAATTTTCGCAGCCGCCCCATCGGCCCCTCACAAAAACCCCAAAGTTTTGCAGCCACCTATCACAAAATCCCCAAATTTCTGCAGCCAATCACAAAACCCCCAAACTTTTGCCGCCAATCACAAAAATCCCAGATTTTTGCCGCCAATCAAAAAAAGCCCCAAAATTTTCACAGCCACCCCATTAACCCCGCAGCAAACCCCCAAATTTTCTCAGCCAATCACAAAACCTCCATATTTTCGTGGCCACTCCATCAACCCCTCAGAAGAAAACCCCAAATTTTCATAGTCAATCACAAATCCCCAAATTTTTGCAGCCACCCCATTGACCCCTCAGAAAACCCCCAAATTTTCGCAGCCAATCCCAAAAATCCCAAATTTTTGCAGCCAATCAAAAAACCCCCAAAACCCATCAACACCTCACAAAACCCCCAAATTCATGGCAGCCAATCACAAAACCCCCAAATTTTCGCGACAACACCATGGACCCCTCACAAAACCCCCAGTTTTTTGCAGGGACCCCCATCAGCTCCTTGGAAAAACCCCAAATTTTGGCAGCCAATCAAAAAACCCCAAATTTTTTGCAGCCACCATAACAACCCCTTACAAAAACCCCAAATTTGTGAAGTGACCCCATGGACCCCCTAACAAAAACCCCAAATTTTCACAGCCAATCCCAACCCCAAATTTTCGCAGCCACCATATCGGCCCTTCACAAAATCCCAAAATTTTCGCAGCCACCCCATCGACCCCTCACAAAACCCCAAATTTTCGCAGGCAATCAAAAAAACCCCAAAATTTTTGCAGCCACCCCATCAACCTCTCAGAAAAAAAAAAACCCTAAATTTTCATCGTCAATCACAAAACCCCAAACCTTTTGCAGCCACCCTATTAACCCCTCACAAGACCCCAAATTTTCACAGCCAATCCCAAAAATCCCCAAATTTTTGCAGGCACCACATCAACCCCTCACAAAAGCCCCAAATTTGTGAAGTGACCCCATAGACCCCCTCACAAAAACCCCAAATTTTCACAGCCAATCCCAAAACCCCCTAATTTTCACAGCCAATCACAAACCCCCCCAAATTTTCGCAGCCACCATATCAACCCTTCACAAAATCCCAAAATTTTCGCAGCCACCCCATCGACCCCTCAGAAAAAAACCCCAAATTTTGGCAGCCAATCACAAAATCCCCAAATTTTCGAGACAACACCTTGGACCCCTCAGAAAACCCCCGGTTTTTTTGCAGGGACCCCCATCAGCTCCTTGGAAAAACCCCAAATTTTGGCAGCCAATGACAAAACCCCAAATTTTTTGCAGCCACCATAACAACCCCTCACAAAAACCCCAAATTTGTGAAGTGACCCCATGGACCCCCTAACAAAAACCCCAAATTTTCACAGCCAATCGCAAACCCCCCAAATTTTCACAGCCAATCACAAAACCCCCAAATTTTTGCAGCCGCCCCATCAACCCCTCACAAAAACCCCAAATTTTCACAGCCAATCCCAAATCCCATATTTTCACAGCCGCCCCATCGACCCCTCAAAAACCCCAAATTTTTGCAACCCATCACAAAAACCTCAGATTTTTGCAGCCGATCCCAAAAATCTCAAATTTCGGCAGCCAATCCCAAACCCCAGATTTTCGCAGCCACCCCATCGACCCTTACAAAAACCCCAAATTTTTCGCAGCCACCCCATCGACCCCTCACAAAACCCCAAATTTTTGGCAGCCAATCAAAAAAATCCCAAATTTTTTGCAGCCACCCCATCAACCTCTCAGAAAAAAAAAAAAACCCTAAATTTTCATCGTCCATCACAAAACCCCAAACCTTTTGCAGCCACCCTATTAACCCCTCACAAGACCCCAAATTTTCACAGCCAATCCCAAAAATCCCCAAATTTTTGCAGGCACCACATCAACCCCTCACAAAAGCCCCAAATTTGTGAAGTGACCCCATCGACCCCCTAACAAAAACCCCAAATTTTCACAGCCAATCCCAAAAATCCCAATTTTTCACAGCCAATCACAAAAAAACCCCAAAATTTGCCCAGCCACCATATCAACCCTTCACAAAATCCCAAAATTTTCGCAGCCACCCCATCGACCCCTCAGAAAAAACCCCCAAATTTTGGCAGCCAATCACAAAATCCCCAAATTTTCGAGACAACACCTTGGACCCCTCAGAAAACCCCCGGTGTTTTTGCAGGGACCCCATCAACTGCTCGGAAAAACCCCAAATTTTGGCAGCCAGTCACAAAAATCCCAAAGTTTTCTCAGCCAATCTCGAAACCTCCATATTTTTGTGGCCGCTCCATCAACCCCTCAGAAAAAAAACCCCAAATTTTCATAGTCAATCACAAATCCCAACATTTTTGCTGCTACCTCATTGACCCCTCAACAA